>NC_088420.1:43745013-43752513 GCF_034236695.1 Oncorhynchus nerka | reverse complement strand
CCACTTAGAACACCACTATGACCACTGCACCAAAAAACAGCTGTTTTCAGTCCAAATCCAACAGTTGTACTGTAGTATGGGTAGTAGAGTGTGTACTGCATGAATACAGTATGTGAGTATCTGTCTCTAAGAGAGAGAGAGAGAAGAGGGGAAGAGAGAGAAAAGGATGCAGGGAGAGAGAGCAATACAGCAAGAGAGAAGGAGAGAGAGACGGATAAACAGAGTGAGAGAAAGAGGTAGAGAGCGAGAGAGTCAGACCGACAGCATGGGTTGGGTTGGGTACCCTAAGCACACACCCAGAGGGTATGTGGGCAAAGCTGGACGTGTCTCTCCAGTAAGGAAAATAATTCTGTTGACATTCCCCCATTCCTGCCAACCCCTGAATGTAATGTCGGCCATGATAGAATCACATTAGTGTTATACTGTTTATTTGTGGCAGCCATTTCATATTCAACTTACTTATGCACTGAGAGTAACTTCAGGTTGAGAAAGATTCCCTGTAAAATTCTAAATGTTATGACACATGGAAGGAGGCTATTTTATGCCACAGAGCTCCGTTATGTGAGAACATTGTCTATTTTGGACCCGGGGAAGGTTACTGAATTAACTTCAAATACAGTACCAGTTAAAAGTTTGGACACACCTAATCATTCCAAGGTTTTTCTTTATTTTTACTATTTTAATAGTGATAATAGTAAAAACATCAAAATTATGAAATAACACATATGGAATCATGTAGTAACCCAAAGCAATATTTTATATTTGAGATTCTTCAAAGTATCCACTCTTGATGACAGCTTTTCACACTCTTGGCATTCTCTCAACCAGCTTCATGAGGTAGTCACCTGGAATGCATTTCAATCAACAGGTATGCCTTGTTGAAATGTTTTTGTGGAATTTCTTTCCTTCTTAATACGTTTGAGGCAACCAGTTGTGTTGTGACAAGGTAGTGGTGGTATACATAAGATAGCCCTGTTTGGTAAAAGACCAAGTCTATATTATGGAAAGAACAGCTCAAATAAGCAAAGAGAAATGACAGTCCATCACTACTTAAAGACATGAAGGTCAGTCTGTGGAAAATTTCAAGAACTTTGAAAGTTTCTTCAAGTGCAGTCGCAAAAAGTTCAAGTAACAGACACATCTCAACATCAACTATTCAGAGGAGACTGCGTGAATTAGGCCATCATGGTCAAATTGCTGCAAAGAAACTACTACTAAATGACACCAATAAGAAGAAAAGACTTGCTTGGGCCAAGAAACACGAGCAACAGACATTAGACCGGTGGTTCCCACCGTGAAGCATGGAGGAGGAGGTGTGATGGGGTTGCTTTGCTGGTGACACTGTCAGTGATTTATTTAGAATTCAAGGCACACTTAACCAGCATTACTACCACAGCATTCTGCAGCGATACGCCATCCCATCTAGTTTGCACTTAGTGGGACTATCATTTGTTTTTCAATGGCACAATTACCCAACACACCTTCAGGCTGTGTAAGAGCTATTTGACCAAGAAAGAGAGGGATGGAGTGCTGCATCAGATGACCTGGCCTCCACAATTACCCGACCTCAAACCAATTGAGATGGTTTGGGGTGAGTTGGACCGCAGAGTGAAGGAAAAGCAGCTCAGCATATGTGGGAACTCCTTCAAGACTGTTCGAAAAGCATTCCAGGTGAAGCTGGTGGAGAGAATGCCAAGAGTGTGCAAAACTGTCATCAATGCAAAGGGTGGCAACTTTGAAGAATCTAAAATCTAAAACATATTTTGATTTGTTTAACACTTTTTTGGTTACAACATGATTCCATATGTGTTATTTCATAGTGTTGATGTCTTCACTATTATTCTATAATGTATAAAATAGTCAAAATAAAGAAAAACCCTTGAATGAGTAGGTGTGTCCAAGCATCTGATTAGTTATATATATATATACAGTACCACTCTCTATTCAGACAAATATCAATTTACTGTCAAAGATGGCTAGTTTACCTTGATAATGCAGCTTCGTTTTTTATGTAAGGATTCTTTATAACTACTGCCATTTCAAACGACCACTGACTTACTTCCCATTTTCAAACAATGCTTGATATATTGGGCTATTAAGAAATGGCTTTTCATGGATTTGACCCAAACTCAAATGGCAGTGCGTATCATCTTTGCTATAAAAATGTAGTAATTGAGATCAAGAAGATGCAACATATTGAGACCATCTGTAAAACAGTGCAAATTAAATACAAGAGCAAATGAAGCCTTTTCCTGTTAAATGCAAACTGGTTTGGGATGAGACATCCCAAGCAACAATCCATAGTACAACACGTTTTGAACCTGACAGGGCCTACAGAGAGTATAGTTTGAACAAAGGTGCTGCATTCCTGGGCAGACGTGCAGCAGGAAGCTGACAGGTTAACCATCAGGAGGGAGGGAGGGAGGGAGCGAGGGAGGGAGGGAGGGAGGGAGGGAGGGGAGGGAGGGGAGGGAGGGAGCAGTCTCAGGGACCATGACAGCAGCATCATTATGAGACCCAACAGAAAAAAATAAGCCCTGGTCTTAATGCAATACACAGTCAGATACACGACGACGGTCCCCTTCCCCTCCCCAGATCCCCAGTCCCATCATCTCGACAAGTATACAGGAAATCCAGGTAAATACATCAATAAATACGAGTGGTGTAGTTGGCAGGCCCAGGTTATTTGAGAATACCTCTCTATATTTGGACGGCTACTTCCTGCTAGCCCGGTGAATGATGTTCTACATCTATACACTCCTTTCATCAGGCCAAGCCTGGCTGCTATAGACAGTAATGAATCAGGGGTTTGGATGATCACTGCTAAAGGAGTTGAATGCTGGGATGGCTGAAATACAGTCAAATATAGATTTAGATTTCCTGGCATTGGTTTCTGAATCATACACGTCCTAATGACGGACTGTGGTCCTAATGGGGGACTGAACTCACATCCTAAACACATAACTATAAATATTGGATAATGAATACCATATCATCGTGGACATAGTGTAAATCAACACGAAAACACATATTACCGTAAAACGCAAATTAAGTCAAGTGGCAGGCCAAACACAAACATATAAGAAATGTACATATACAGTAGCAACCCAGAAATGTATATCAATTCTCAAATTCAACACCAAAATAGACATACATTTGAATTCGCAGTAGTTGGGATACTATTCCATGAAACTGCTTGAATCTACCAGTCATTCTCCATGGTGTGGTATACGTTCATGGGGAACCTTAAATAATAGTCCCCATTCTCTCCAATTTCTCCACCACATCTCCCTGTATGGTGTCCAAATTAGGATAGCCTCCCATGTATCAGAGCTGGGGGACTAGAACCCTGACATGGGGTGTATGGGCCCTTAGAGCAGCCCAGTCCGGTCCAGCACTAAAACTGTTGCACATGGTCTCCTACTTCAGAATAACACACTGTGCATGTTGGGAATAGACAGTCTGCCAGTTTCCCCTTCTCCTCTGTTGTTCTATTCCTCACTCTGCCAAAGCTCTGGAGGAGGAGAGGAAAGGAGGAGAGGAGGGAAAAATAAATCCCCCTTCCGAACGACAGCTGAGACCTGGGACATGTTTTAAATTTGGACCCTTATATTGGCTTTGTATTTTTTATTCTCCATTCTGTCATGTGTTTTATGTGCCTTCCAAAATTTGGATGCGAGCTTGTGTTCCTCTCTGTGCCTTTGTATCCGTCCCATACATCACATCACATCACATCACATGGTGGAATTGGATGGCGTTTACTTCTCTGAGACACTCTGTGACCTCAGCTCTCTGTCAACAAGCTGTGTGAGGCTCAATGTGTACAGTCAGCATGAAGGGAGGGATGAAGGGTGGTATGGAGGGAAGAAGAAGAGAGAGAGGAGGAGAAAGAGAGGGGGAGAGAGACAGCGCAAAGCGAGAGATTGTGGAGGTAAATGGAGAGAAGGGAGCCATCACTAGTCCACTCTTGACCCGCTCTAAGGGTCCAACGTGTCATGGCCAGAGAATCAGAGTTCCATTCGTTAGCAACAGGGCATAGAATGCAGAACCCACAATGGAAAATGTAATCTCCAATCAGATATTGAGTAGTGATGAGTGAATAAGTCAACCCTCAATCCTAACTAACCATTGTTTCCATCACTGTTGCGACAATATTCACGTGGTAAATACGCATTACATAGGCTGTGTCCGAAATGCCACCCTATTCTCTATCTAGTGTACTATTTTTGACCAGAGCCTGTTGGGCCCATGGTGAAAAATAGTGGACAATATACTGTCGGGATTAAGGTGCCAATTCAGACACAGCCATAAACCTTACATCATGTTGAAATGCTTTGCTCATACCAGAGGTTTAGTACCTTTTAACTGCCACCTCATCACTGTGGCAACAGCATGAGAGATTAATCTGACATTAATCAGAAGCACAACAACAGAGGAGGTGTAGTGTATGTTTGACAGGTGGGGGAAGTGGGGAAACCAAAACTGTACATCATCTCACAGCAGACCTAAGTGAACACCGAGTGTGAGACACACACCATGATAGTGTCAATGTGAATAATAGGAGAGCTGACATGCTGCTCCTTTTCAGAGCCATCTTTCTCGCCGGACAATTGAAAAC
Organism: Oncorhynchus nerka; assembly: GCF_034236695.1. NCBI lineage: Eukaryota > Metazoa > Chordata > Actinopteri > Salmoniformes > Salmonidae > Oncorhynchus > Oncorhynchus nerka. The sequence continues at coordinate 43,747,895 of NC_088420.1, read as the reverse complement.
AAGCCTTCTCTCTCCCCCTCTCCCTCTCTCTCTCTCTCTCCTCTCTCTCCCTCTCTCCTCCTCTCTCGCTCTCTCTCTCCTCCTCTCTCTCTCTCTCTCTCTCTCGCCTCACTCTCTTTCTCTCCTCACTCTCTCTCTCCTCACTCTCTCTCTCTCTCCAAACCTCTCTCTCTCTCCCATCCTCTCTCTCTCTCTCCCATCCTCTCTCTCTCTCTCCCATCCTCTCTCGCTCTCTCTCCAGTCATCCCTCCCATCCTCTCTCTCTCCCATCCTCTCTCTCTCTACCATCCCCCCCTCTCTCTCTCTCTCTTCCATCCCCCTCTCCCTCTCCCTCTCTCTCTCTCTCTCTCTCATCATCTCTCTCTCTCCCATACTCTCTCTCTCCAATCCTCTCTCTCCCCACCCTCTCTCTCACGCTTTCTCATCCGCTCTCTCTCTCTCTCTCTCTCTCTGTCTGTCTCTCTCTCTCTCTCTCTCTCATCCTCTCTCTCTCCCATCCTCTCTCTCTCTCTCTCTCTCTCTCCCATCCTCTCTCTCCCTCTCCTATGCTCTCTCTCTCTCTCGCTCTCATCCTCTCTCTCTCCCATTCTCTCTCTCTCCCATCCTCTCTCTCTCCCATTATCATCTCACTCTGGACACCATATGTGAACTGATTGGCCCCCATCTATCTTCAGAGCTCGTGCTGCTAGGCGACCTAAACTGGAACATGCTTAACACCCCAGCCATCCTACAATCTAAACTTGATGCCCTCAATCTCACACAAATTATCAATGAACCTACCAGGTACCTCTCCAAAGCCTTAAACACGGGCACCCTCATAGATATCATCCTAACCAACTTCCCCTCTAAATACACCTCTGCTGTCTTCAACCAAGATCTCAGCGATCACTGCCTCATTGCCTGCATCCGTAATGGGTCAGCGGTCAAACGACCTCCACTCATCACTGTAAAACGCTCCCTGAAACACTTCAGCGAGCAGGCCTTTCTAATCGACCTGGCCGGGGTATCCTGGAAGGATATTGATCTCATCCCGTCAGTAGAGGATGCCTGGATATTTTTTTTAAAATGCCTTCCTAACCATCTTAAATAAACATGCCCCATTCAAGAAATGTAGAACCAGGAACAGATATAGCCCTTGGTTCTCCCCAGACCTGACTGCCCTTAACCAACACAAAAACATCCTATGGCGTTCTGCATTAGCATCGAACAGCCCCCGTGATATGCAGCTGTTCAGGGAAGCTAGAAACCATTATACACAGGCAGTTAGAAAAGCCAAGGCTAGCTTTTTCAAGCAGAAATTTGCTTTCTGCAACACTAACTCCAAAAAGTTCTGGGACACTGTAAAGTCCATGGAGAATAAGAACACCTCCTCCCAGCTGCCCACTGCACTGAAGATAGGAAACACTGTCACCACTGATAAATCCACCATAATTGAGAATTTCAATAAGCATTTTTCTACGGCTGACCATGCTTTCCACCTGGCTACTCCTACCCCGGTCAACAGCACTGCACCCCCAACAGCAACTCGCCCAAGCCTTCCCCATTTCTCCTTCTCCCAAATCCATTCAGCTGATGTTCTGAAAGAGCTGCAAAATCTGGACCCCTACAAATCAGCCGGGCTAGACAATCTGGACCCTTTCTTTCTAAAATTATCTGCCGAAATTGTTGCCACCCCTATTACTAGCCTGTTCAACCTCTCTTTCGTGTCGTCTGAGATTCCCAAAGATTGGAAAGCAGCTGCGGTCATCCCCCTCTTCAAAGGGGGGGACACTCTTGACCCAAACTGCTACAGATCTATATCTATCCTACCCTGCCTTTCTAAGGTCTTCGAAAGCCAAGTCAACAAACAGATTACCGACCATTTCGAATCTCACCATACCTTCTCTGCTATGCAATCTGGTTTCAGAGCTGGTCATGGGTGCACCTCAGCCACGCTCAAGGTCCTAAACGATATCTTAACCGCCATCGATAAGAAACATTACTGTGCAGCCGTATTCATTGATCTGGCCAAGGCTTTCGACTCTGTTAATCACCACATCCTCATCGGCAGACTCGACAGCCTTGGTTTCTCAAATGATTGCCTCGCCTGGTTCACCAACTACTTCTCTGATAGAGTTCAGTGTGTCAAATCGGAGGGTCTGCTGTCCGGACCTCTGTCAGTCTCTATGGGGGTGCCACAGGGTTCAATTCTTGGACCGACTCTCTTCTCTGTATACATCAATGAGGTCGCTCTTGCTGCTGGTGAGTCTCTGATCCACCTCTACGCAGACGACACCATTCTGTATACTTCCGGCCCTTCTTTGGACACTGTGTTAACCTCTTGCTTCTACTCGGGACGCTTGCGTCCCAACTAGAGCTCTGGAAATGCAAATGCGCTACGCTAAATGCTAATAGTATTAGTTAAAACTCAAACGTTCATTAAAATACACATGCAGGGTATTGAATTAAAGCTACACTCGTTGTGAATCCAGGCAACAAGTCAGATTTTTAAAATGCTTTTCGGCGAAAGCATGAGAAGCTATTATCTGATAGCATGTAACAATACACTACAACACAAAAGACCCATAGGTGATGTAAACAAAATAATTAGCATATTCGGCACTACACAAACCGCACAATAACATAGAAAACATTCATTACCTTTCACCATCTTCTTTGTTGGCACTCCTAGATGTCCCATAAACACTATTGGGTCTTTTTTTCGATTAAACCGGTCCATATATAGCCTAGATATCGTTAATGTAGACTGTGTGATAAACGAAAAAAACAGCTTTTCATAACGTAACGTCATTTTTTAAAATTCAAAAAGTCGACAATAAACTTTCACAAAACACTTCGAAATACTTTTGTAATGCAACTTTAGGTATTAGTAAACGTTAATA